>NW_027672323.1:0-11952 GCF_964165515.1 Mesoplodon bidens
CGGGAATAAAGACACAGACCTACTTGAGAATGGACTTGAGGATATGGGGAGGGGGAAGGCTAAGCTGTGACAAAGCGAAAGAGAGGCATGGACATATGTACACTACCAAACGTAAGGTAGATAGATAGAGGGAAGCAGCCGCAGAGCACAGGGAGATCAGCTCGGTGCTTTGTGACCGCCTGGAGGGGTGGGAAGGGGAGGGTGGGAGGGAGGGAGATGCATGAGGGAAGGGATGTGGGAACAGATGTATATGTATGACTGATTCACTTTGTTATAAAGCAGAAACTAATAAAAATAAATAAATAAATAAATACATTGGGGGAAGAAAAAAAGAAAGGTGGAAAATAGTTTTGCTATTCTTGTTCTTTGTTCTCTCTTCTAGTTGGTGTGCCTGAGTCAAAATTTTAGAATATTGAAAATTTAATATTTCAAACCCAAACCACATTTAAAGATAATAATAACAACCAGCCAAAACAATATCGGTCCAGAGGTTTGCATGGTCCGGGGAACAATTCTCTGAGTGGGCCACTTGGAGTGGGATTTGCCCACCCCCCTCCACTCCTTCTGCCTCATATACTGAAGATAGAGACAAAGAAACCAACTCAAATCTTTCCAAAGTGTATTTATAAATAGAGAATTTGTAATCAGAAAAACAATAACAATATATAATAGAAGTAACATGATTTTTCAGAACCAGTATCTTGTTCTAAAGCAATATATAAAAAAGAAGGTTAGCTATAAACCCTGGACCTCTTTTTCATTGATCTCCTATTTTAATTTGTTAAAATAAAATCCATGGCCTTTTGAGTCAAACTGTCTCTTTAATTTCAGATTTAAAGATAACAAATCTCTTCTTAAATGGAATATTGGCACACAGACACCACACAGTCTGGCTTATTGCAACTGTTCTCTGTTGGTGAAGTGGCACATTTGTAATCCCCACCATAGCAATCTTCACTATTTCACAGAATATCATTCAATTGTACATCCCTAGGTGGCAACAAGAATGGGCACTTGAGCTCAGCAGCAAAGCGTTTGTGGGGAAATCCTAGGTCAGAACCCCTAAAAGGGGAGACTAACTTGAGGATGCCCAAATAACCTGAGGTTTACCTTGGCCACCTCCCCTGGCTTTCTGACTGCCTGTGGGAAAAGCCTCTCTGGAAACTCTTTTGAGGTTATTGGGGGAATCCTAGGACAAACACACTGCTTGCTTTTGCAGGAGGACTTGCCCCATACCCTACCCAGCTAGGTGTCTCACAACCTAGCTGGACTAAAAAAGCTTCAAGAAAAACGGGACAGACTGACATTTGCATTTCTACTTCCACCTATTCTTATGCACGTGGAGCAAAATATGTAGGTATAGCCCTCTTTCTCACACCCCAACAGATCCTGCTGTCCTCGAAACCCATCTGGTAGCTGCAGTGACTACAATGAAGGGAGTTATCGGAAACCATGTTGGTACTGAGTTTAAAGGATTTTTCATGCCATGCATTTTGGGGAAGGACACAGATAATAGTCCAAACATGGTATAAGGCAATGCCCTTTCTGGGTCCTTGAAAAATCAGTCACGGAACAGAGGTGGTGGACAGGAGCTGACAAGAGCTGGCTTGTTAATGAGCACAGCATCCCCGGGGTGGGGGGTGGGGGAATCCATGAAATGATTGACAAGAGAAGATGGTAAATGAAGGGAGAAGTGGGGACAAGTGCTGCTCAACCCAAGCTGAACTCCAGGAGGTAAGTTTCTCCTCTAATTGGAGATTCTTTCTAAAGGTTCAGTATTGAAGTGGGTGTTTGACGTTGAAATGTGCAGACCCATTCTAATAACTGGAAGGGGAGAAGACTGAGGAAGGCAAAAGAAGAGGGAAGATTTCCGATTACTTCTCCAGGCTGCTGACAAGAACCTGCTGCTCGCAAACCAAAAATAACCAAGCGAAGGTTGAAGGTAGCAACGTAAAAGTGCAACTCAAATTATTTTACATTCTGAATCCTCTTCAATATCTAAGCGAGTGTGGCACAGCAATGGTTGATTATCTTAAGATTACAGAGGCTGACCGCCTTCTTTGTTTGCCCACTAACACCGCTCCTCCAATAATCTCAAGCACTTGGCTGATTGATAATTCAATTCCAGTTGCTGCTCCTTTTCCCATTGCAGAAGGCGGCAGGGATATTCCCCTTCTTCCCTCTGTATTACAAACCCCATTAGTGTGGCCGAGGCTAATAATAGCCGGGCTGCTTACCTTCTCCGGAGGGATCGAATCAGCGCATGTCCCCGCGCCGGCTGCCCCGGGGCCGCAGTGCCGCCGCGCCGGGTCTGTGCTTGGTCAGTTCGGCCGGCCCCCACCCCACCTGCCAGCTGCAGCAGCTGCTCCCGCCGCTTCCGCCGCCGAGCTCCGGCCGCAGGAAGTCATCCCCCGCGCCGGGCCGGATCGCCACATTCCGCGCCAGCCGCGGGGGGAGAGGGGCCTCTTCCTGCTGCGGGGACCGGCTCCTGGAAACTGCGCTCAAAGATCGCTACCCTTCCCGGTTGTAGGGTTATTTTCTAGGAATGCTTTTACAGAAGAAGCGTCGCCGGCTGGTGGACCGAGAGAGAAGAGCCAGAGTGACTTTCTCTGCAGAGCGCCTTACCTCTGAGCGCTCCCCTGTCACTCCCGCGGCATGCACAGCTCCATTCCGCTGTGTGGGTTTTCCACCCTCTTCATCTTCCTTATCTGTATTGTTCATTTCGCTGAATTTGAGAGTGGGATTAGCTTTGAAGATATCATTCAAACACTCCGAAAATATTTTAAATTGGCGACTAGTTTTTCCAAGCCCCTGTAGCAAGCTCCACTTTCCCTCAACACACACACACACACACATACACACACACACACCAGTTACTCGCACGTACACACCCAGCCAAACCACTCACAATTAGGAAAGCTGGGACCTCTCGCCCTCTTGCCTACGTAATGGAACAGGAAACTCCCAAAGGAGTGGGGAAGTAGGACCGGCTAGCGAAAGCACTCGTGGAAAGAGAGAGGGGTCGCCCCAAGATTTTGTTGCTGTTCAGTAGTGTCCTTAGTGGACAGATGTTCCCCCTCTAACCCCCTGGCCCCGCCCCAAGTGGAATGGCTGGTCTGGTGACAGCTGTAACATTTGGACACAAAGAAGCTGAAGCCACATTAACAGGTGGCTGCATCTCTTTCTTTCCCGAAGGATTTATCAGAATTGGCTTTAGGAATAATATTAGCATATACGTATATAATAAACCCTTTCCTTCTCTTTAAATTGGCACCAGCTATTAACAGGTTTCTCTCTCTCTCTCATTTTCCTCCCTCCCTCCTTCCCTTCCTCCCTCTCCTAAGCTGACCAGATCATCAGTTTCCGGACTTAAGGGGGAAAAAAAGGCCAAGGATGTGCTCTCTTTACAGCTGAACCAGGGCTTATTTTCCCGGTGTTCAGCCATTCCCAAGTAGAGAGGCTTTTTGACCCTAGGGTTCTCTGTGAGTGAACTTCTCACATTCAGCTTGCTTTTGGAATTGCCCATCACTAGGTCCAGGCCAGTTTTATCCTTGGATTTGTCCAGCAACCTAAACAGTATAATTGCACAAGGCCAAGGCAGTACTTTTAATCTAGGAAGAGTTCCCAACTCTCTGTTTAGCAGTTCCAAAATTAGGAGGTAGTGTAGCAAACAGTTTCAACAAGGCTCAGTAAGAATTCTTGACCCTAGAATGCGGGCTTTTAAAAAGCTGGAACAACCTAATTCATCTCTCTGAGTTTCACTTTCATAAAATTAGACCTCACCAAAGAGCAGGGGATTCTTAATATGTATCAAAGTGTATGTGGAATCTGGATGGGAATATTACATCTTTAATTTCACTAACCTCTAGCTGCAATTTAGTATTTAGCATGTCCTTTAAATCTAAATGCAGACAACAAACCACAATAATATTAGGAGTACCTGTGACTATATCCCCAGCAGATACCACAGACAATTTCCTAAGGCAGTTTTTATAGATATCTCAAAGTATCACTAGTCTGATGTTACAATCAAATCATCATTACCTTTTTTGTTTTATCTAATAGACTATATCTATTTTAGAATGGTTTTAGATATACAGAAAAATTAAGGGGATAATACAGAGTTCTTATATATCTCATTCCCAATTTCCTCGATTATTGACACCGTACACCAGTGTGGTACCTTTTTTACAATTAATGAGCCAATATTAATACAATAATATTAACCAGAGTCTGTACTTTATTCAGATTTCCTTGGCTTTTGCCTAGTGTCCTTAATTCCATTTCAGGCTTCCATCCAGGACACCACATTACATTTAGTTATCAAGCCCCCTTAGGCTCCTCTGGGCTGTGGTAGTTTCTCAGGCTTTTCTTGTTTTTGATAACCTTGACAGTTTCTTTTTTAAATGTATTTATTTAATTTATTTATTTTTGGCTGTGTTGGGTGTTTGTTGCTACGTGCGGGCTTTCTCTAGTTGCGGAGAGCGGGGGTTACTCTTCGTTGCAGCGCGCCGGCCTCTCATTGCAGTGGCCTCTCTCATTGTGGAGCACGGGCTGTAGGCGCGTGGGCCTCCGTAGTTGCAGCATATGGACTCAGTATTTGTGGTTCACGGGCTTAGTTGCTCCCTGGCATGTGGGATCTTCCCAGGCCAGGGCTCGAACCCGTGTCCCCTGCATTGGCAGGCGGACTCTCAACCACTGCGCCACCAGGGAAGCCCCAACCTTGACGGTTTTGAGGAGCAGTGATCAAGTGTTTTGTAGCATACCTCACTAATGTAAACTGTCCAATGCTTTTCTCACGGTAAGACTGGGATTATGGTTTATTGGGAGGACAACCAGATAAAGTGCCTTTTTAATAACATCTTATCAAGGGTACATGCTATCAATGTGATTTGCCTGTTGATGTTGACCTTGATAACCTGGCTGAGGTCGTGTCTCAGATTTCTCCACTGTAAAGTTACTCCTCCACCCCTTCCACACTACACTTGTTGGAAGGAAGTCACTATGTGAAGCACAAACCCAAAAAGTGGAGAGTTATGATCCACCTCCTTGAGGACAGAGTATGTACATAAAGTATTTGGAATTCTTCCACACAGATTTGTCTATTTTCCCCTAAACATTAATTTATTCAATTATTGATATTTATTTATATCAGTATAGACTCATGGATATCTATTTTATCCTTTGGGTTATAATCCAATACTACTTTATTTTGTTGTTTGAATTGTTCCAGCTTTGGCCATTGGGAGCTTTTGCTTTTGGCACCTGTGCTCCTTTGACATACTCCTTTTGGGGTGTGTGAGTTTGTGTGTGTGTGTGTATCTGTGTGTATCTGTGTTTAGCATGCATGTTTGTGTGTGTGTTTAATACTTCCTGACTTTTTGGTACCACAAGATGCTCCAGGCTCATTTTGTGTATTTCCTGCCCCAGTCCTAGAATCAGTCATTTCTCTGAGGAGCCCTGATTCCTTTTATTGGAGAGTAGTAATAGAAACCAAGATCTGGGCTCTAGATGTGCTGTTGCTAATGGGCTATTATTTGATTAGGCTCTCTTAACTGAGAGAACAAAGAAATATATATGTATACTAACCCATGTATATACACATATCAGTAAATACTTCTATATATAACTATCTATATCTATATTGAGCTGAGTGTATACTGATGTCTGCAACTATAATGCATTAACGCTGAGATTAGTTTAGCCTTCTCCTCTTGTTTATCTGTAAATTCATACTTCAATATTGAGAAATGTGGCTACCACCATCCACCATCTATTTATTTAATTGTTCCAATTTCAGTACACATGTATCAGAGTTGTGAACCCATCTCCCCAACATCACTATTTTTAAGTATAGTAGTTAATAGAGTCTCTGTTATATCTTGTTATTTGATGAGTTTAAATACCCATTCGTTTCTATATCACAAATTTGGTTTTTAAAATATTCTAATGACTACATTTAAAACATAGTAACTAGTTTCTTTTGAGATTCTATGTATTATATTTTATGAATTTAAAAGTGTTATTTTAAGACTATTTAAATGGGCTACTCCATATTGTCAAAGGGATTCACAGTAAAAAGAAGGTTAGGACCCCAACCTCACAAAGATTATTGTCAGTTTATAATGAGATGATGTGAAATTGTCTGGTGCAAATGTTGGGAGCTCATGCTTGATAAGTGTTAGCTTTGTCCACTTGGGCAGGCTTCTTTCTCCTTTAAAGTTCTAAACACCTTGGAAGAGAGAACATGCTAAACCTTATGGTTAATAATTTATAATGTAGTGGAAGGATTTGCTAGGCATCAGTGTTGGAGGTAAAGGTCCATATAAGGTTGACGGAGGATGAGTGATTCCACTGCAGAAGTTTGTACTTGATATAAATTAATATAAGTGCAAGCAATGTATTTTAAGTTCATTCTAGAGGAGTAGTGCAGAATAGCTTCATAGAGGAGAAGACCTGAGCTATCTTGGGAGATGTTTAAACAGATGAGGAGTGGAGCCGGAGTTGAGAAGGCAAAGGCAGTGTAGCCTTAGAATGCAAATGTTCACAGACATGATCTTGTGGTTTATTCACCATCCTTACCAACCTAATAAGGACACCTGCTGGTAGCTGCATCATCATCATCATCACCATCAACATCATCACCATCATGTTAATAAAGAATGGATATATTTGCCAGGTAGTCAAACAAGCTCTTTGCATGTAGCACCTAGATGTTTTCTACGATCCACCTTATGAGTTCAATCCTTGTAATTATTCTCATTTTTCACATACAAAAATGAAGACTTAGAGAGATTAAGTAATTTGTTCAAATCTTGGTGTGTGCCCTCTCAACTCCATGCTCTTTACCTCTGTGCTTAACAGGCTAGGATGATTTGCCCATATTAAGGGCTCAAATATTGGTTGATAAGTATAATAATCTCATAAAAGGAAAAGTGAAGTAATCTACTTTGATGTTTATGGTGCAGTTTGGTGAATGCACTGAAGTGCCAATAGATGAATAATAAAAGTTAGAAACACACAAAAATAGAGAAGAAAAATTCATATGTGTATGTCTGCTGGGAACAAAAAATCCTCCTGAATATCTAACTTCTTAGTAAATATCAGGATATCACATACGCATCATTAGGCAGCATCAATGGAGGATCCTCTGTACCCTGCAAGAGGGCACTGTTATAGATGCACAGAAAGAAAATTCATATTTCCTGTACATTATAAATAAGGACATACTATGATCACTCTTTAAGAATGAAGTAATTTGAGTTTTTAAATTTTCCTTATCAATTGGTGTATATGAATCATGTTAGGTGAAGAATTATTGGTTGATTGGACATTTTATGTTTTAATTCTTTACAGAAAACAGTAAACAAATCCTTTTAGGCTTAAAATATCACATTCAGCAAATGAGTTATTATACTGAAGAAAGTGATGAATTCAGTAAAGTGTCTGGAATCTAAAATAAGAAGTAATTGAAGGAACTGGGAATAGATGACATGAAGCAAGACCAGGAGAGAAGTAGGTGGTCGCTCTAAACTATTTTAGGAGTTGTCCTATGAAAAAGGGTTTAGACTGTCCCACACTGAAGATTTTAGACCAAGTAGACAGGTTTAGGTTGATAAAAGGATGAATATTTTGACAAGTAGAACCTTTCAACTATAAAATGGACCGACTGCATTTTAAACTCAAGAACTCCCTGTTACTGAAGTGCTTTAACAGAGGTTGAAGTTAAGCAGTTGGAAAAGTAAGAGCCTTTACAGTGAGAAAATTCTATGATTCTATGGTTTTCAACTCATAAATTTGTGTAGTTCATCCATTTTACTCATTGTATACACTTAAGTATATTGTTCCTTGAAATGGCCATTCAAAGTTGTTTCCTGTGCCACACACTATGAATGTTAGGGTTAGTCCTGTGTAAATCTTACCCCCATTGAATTAGTATTAACCCTAAGCAAGCAGCTTTCTTACATAAGGAAACAAAAAAAGAGGTTCAGAAATGTCCAAACTAAGTTTTTATAAAACTGTGTTATCAAATCTAATTTATCAAAAAACTTCAAACAGGGGCTTCCCTGGTGGCGCAGTGGTTGAGAGTCCACCTGCCGATGCAGGGGACACGGGTTCGTGACCTGGTCCGGGAAGATCCCACATGCCGTGGAGCGGCTGGGCCCGTGAGCCACGGCCGCTGAGCCTGCACCTCCAGAGCCTGTGCTCCACAACGGGAGAGGCCACAATGGTGAGAGGCCCATGTACCGCAAAAAAATAAAAATAAAAGGAAGATGCAGACCTGTATGCTTCAGGATTTTCTCACCAAAACCCCACACAATTTCTTTACTATTCCAGCCAAGTATGGCCTAGCCCTACCCTCATCCCTGTTTTTCTTGGTTTAGTAATAAAGAAAGAGATGGAAATAAAGAAGAGATATCAGGTAGAAAGATATAAAATAGTGGGGAAAATAATATAAGTGAAGTCAAGTACCACCATCATTTACTAGAAGTGAACTTTCAGCACCAGCATTAATATTTTTTCCTGTTATATCTGTAAATGATAATAACTAATATGTACATAACAATTTTCAATTTAAACAAATCTCATTTTTATAACTAACTACTTCGCAACAAGCAACATGCTAAGGCAACACCAATAGATGAAAAACGGTAGTACCTGGCCCCAAGGAACGTTGTCCAGGAGAACACAGATATATGTAAACAACACAATCACAATACAGTGTAGCGAGTGCAACAATCAGGCATGCAGAAGTGCAAGGGTAGCAAAAAGGAGCATGTGATCACAACACTAAAAAGAAGACTGCACAAAAGACATAATATGTAAACTGAGGTTTGAAAAATGAAGTGGGTTTCCCAGGTGCCCCATAGGGAGAAAGGAATTCTTGGAGGAGGGAAAAGCATAAATGAAGACAGTGAATTGTTCATATAATCCAGAAGTGAAGTAGGCAATGGCAAGAGAAATGATTGGACACAGGCGTCATGAATACTTGCATGTCTGCATTTTAGCAAGTCCATTCTAAAGGAAACTTTGAGGATCAACTCGGGGGTGGGGGGCCGCAGGGGGCACAGAACTAGTCATTGCTGCCAGAAACACGGGAACCACTTTCTACCAACCCACCAAAATAACGACTTCAAAGGCAACATGGTATCACAGAAAAGGTTTGTTTTTTTGTTTGTTTGTTTTTAGTTCATTAGGTCTCACTTAAAATTCTGATTCCACAATGCACTTGCTTTGGGATCTTGAACAACACTCATAACCTCTGCAAGTTTCAGTGTAGTAAGTTTATGTGATTACCTTCATCTGTAATATCCCTGCGTTGCAATCTTAATGGAAACTCAAGTTCAGGTCAAAGACAAGTTTCTCTGTGACCTCTCCTCTGAATTGATTCAAAAGCTGTCTCTCCCGTCCTCATTTGGCTTCTCTTATGGAATCTCATAAAAACTTCTATGACCTCTTTTGTGTTTTTTTTTTGTTGTTGTTGTCTGTTTGTTTGTTTTTTAATTTAAGTATAGTTGATTTACAATGTTGTGTTACTTTCAGGTGTACAGCACAGTGATTCCTTTTTCACATTCTTTTCCCTTATAAGTTATTACAAAATATTGAGTAGAGTTCCCTGTGCCAATAAGGAGATCCTTGTTGTATCTATTCTATGCCTTATTTGAATGACCGTAGCACTCGTTGTCTGTATCATTTTTATGTCTCTGGTTGCTTTGTGACTGAAAATGAAAAATTTCTATTTGTTCATTTCCTGGCCCTTCCTTAAAAATGTGTTCATTTATGTATTTCATATTTATTGACTACATCTTAGACACCGTGTTAACTGCTGGTTCTAGATGTTAGTAAAATATAGACCTTCCTGCTCAAAAGGTCACAGTATTTGTGGGAAAACAAAAAAATGAACTACCTATATCTCAAAGAGCTTTGTACTTCCCAAAGAGAACACACCTAGTAGGTACAATAAATACATGTATCATACATAAATGTATAAATAGTTAATGGGATTAAAAACTAGAGATAATTGCTTTTCGATTCTGAGGAAATGATGATTATATTTCACCAGGAGCTCAATACCACTCTGAGAATGAGGGCTTAACCCCCGTCCTGACTCACTGCATTGCTTTTCTGTATAAAAAATACACAAGTCTGTATATACGCTCTAGAAAAAGGCTTATCTGGCATGAATTTCAGAGAGCAAGAAGAAAACTTCAAGAAGTTCAGAGAAGCATCCAGCAGCTCAGATGATTGGCACTAATACAACTTGCTTGACAGGAAAATTGAGCTGTAAATCTCACAAAATTAGATGATCTTTGAAGAATTTCAAAACCTCCTGCTATTAATTGGAAATCCTAGAAGAACCGCTTCTTTTAAAGCATACTGATAATATGCTTTACAGCTTAATATTCAGAAGCCTATGTTTTGGCTAAGTGAGCTTCAGGAAAGAAGGAAACTTGTGGTTCCGTTCCATCTACTCTGCAAACTCTGGTCAAGACATCTACTTCTGTGCTCAGCCATCTTATCATCTGTAAAATGGAGGCAACTCTAAGAAAACATAGTTACAGAGATGTTGCACAGTTTCATGTGTCATTGTCTTCATTTGTTTCAGAAAACCAATAACATCTAAGCTACTACTGCAAAGAGTGCAATGTTACTTGGGGTCATCTGGTGCAGCTCTGTCAAAGTAAAGAAAAGGAAAGCGGCCTAGAATAACTATAATTTTCCCAAGAGGACACTATTATTTTATGGTAACTCTGGGACAAGAACCCTGATCTCTTTGATGCCATTCCATTGTTCTTTCGTTGGGTTCTGAACAACCCAGAGAAAGAAAGAGAAATAAAACTCCTATGTGCTGTGTCACTGGTACAGGTCGTGGCAAGATTGGAATTGGAGCACTACATATTAACAGGTATTTGGGGAATTCTTCAAACTAATTAAGATATATACCAGGTCCATAAAAAACAGTATGTTTTCTGAAGATGATTCTGTGGCATGAACAGAACTGGTAACTGAAGGTGTCTGTGTGCTGCAGTTCCAAACAGCATGGATGAATGGTTGTTTTCTGGCACCTTGAAGACTCCATCCCAACATACACATTAAAATAAAATTAACATTTCAACTGGGTCATAGTTAATTCTGCATGCTCTTGTAAGTCAGCAAAATATTCCATATATCATTTAAGTTGTCACTCCCTTTCTTTTTTTTTTTTTTTTTGCCGTACGCGGGCCTCTCACTGTTGTGTCCTCTCCCGTTGCGGAGCAGAGGCTCTGGACGCGCAGGCTCAGCGGCCATGGCTCACGGGCCCAGCCACTCTGCGGCATGTGGGATCTTCCCGGTCCGCAGCACGAACCTGTGTCCCCTGCATCGGCAGGCGGACTCTCAACCACTGCGCCACCAGGGAAGCCCCGTATCTGATTTTCGTATTAGGACTCTTCTAATTTTTTATATACATTGGAAAATAACTGATGTCTTTCTAAGGTGTATATCTTTGATTATGTTTTCTATTTTCATAAAGCTTCTTGTATTCTCTACTCAAAACAGGAGTAAATAATGGCTGCATATAACTAATCATAATCAGCCATTTTGTCCAGATTTTTAGATGTGTTGGTATAAAGCTACCATAGTATTCTTCTGTAATTAAAAAAAAATTCTCTCTGTTTTATAGCTAGTCCCATCTCTATCATATTTGCCAAATATTGCTTATTTTATTGGTGTTTGTAAAGAGCAAGCTTTTGGTTTTCTTTGTCACGTTTACTGCTTTTCTTCTCTATTTTTGACTTTTCTCTTGATTAATTTTGTCCTTCCACTCTTTGGGATTTACCTTGTTCTTTTTCTATGTCTACGGTCCATTTCCTGTAGCTTCAAGAGCCATTTTCCACAACTCAATGAGCTCTGCTGGCTGTGTCATGGCCACTTCATCATATGCCATTAAAACTTAATCTCATACACTGTGTG